>NC_052504.1:68650414-68682914 GCF_014356525.2 Nilaparvata lugens | reverse complement strand
ATAAATTTAATATAAATTGAGTCATGAATCCTGAAACATTTGTTGAAAGGATCAAATTTCTGAAAAAATCGAATAATTTATAGAAAGTAGTCATTTTTATAATGTTTAAGCACAGTGATGCAATAGGAGTCTGAATTAAAACTAATCATCACTGCAAATGATTATCTAATAGAAACATAAAAACAGAAATATAAAAATTGAGCATTAACTTACACGTGAACCGCCCCAGCAAGCAATCCACAGCATATTCCACCTGTCAATAGTCATGCCATCAGGATTTCCTTACACATTGTTAATTTCAATAAATATAATGTAGATCATAAAGAAATCATAGCGAAACTTATCATATAAATTTAATATAAATTGAGTCATGAATCCTGAAACATTTGTTGAAAGGATCAAATTTCTGAAAAAATCGAATAATTTATAGAAAGTAGTCATTTTTATAATGTTTAAGCACAGTGATGCAATAGGAGTCTGAATTAAAACTAGTCATCACTGCAAATGATTATCTAATAGAAACATAAAAACAGAAATATAAAAATTGAGCATTAACTTACACGTGAACCGCCCCAGCAAGCAATCCACAGCATATTCCACCTGTCAATAGTCATGCCATCAGGATTTCCTGGCACATTGTTTATAATAAAGTCGAAAATTATCCTTCGATTCCCTGTAAGAAATAATAAGCGATTATAAGCTATAAATAAAAATCAATCAAATGAATTCATTTTTGATGGGGAAATTCAACTTTAATTTATTCAACTTTCAACGGTACAACATATATTTTACAGGAAAAAGCAGTAGAAAAACAGATACAAGCAAAAAAGTACAAACAATATAAAATATTTGATCATCAAATAATATGGATCAAGCAAGCAAAAAAAATACAAAAACAAAATACATTAAAAAACGCACATAAAAAGATATATATATATAAATAAAAAATGAAAAAACCATGATAGAGTAGCAATGGGAGCAAACAATTTATAGTCCGGGCGCAAATGTCATGAATAAGGCACTCCGTGGTCATTTTTGAGCAACAGCCGTGGAAGATATCTCAATTTCTTCGTTAGGTCTAGCATATTAAGGATCGTGATGATGATAAGTCGAAATCACAGGCAAACACATCGGAATCAAGATGGCCGCCAAAATTTTCAGGGTTTTGCTATATCGCTTGTATTTACTGGAGAGAGTGAGAGACACAAAATACCTTGGAGTCATGTTGGATTCACAACTCAAATGGAATGCTCACATAAATAATACTTGCAAAAAAATGAAACATGTGATCCATAAATTTCATAGATTAAACGGGCTGGGTAATCTAGATATTCTGTTGTTAATATACTACGCTTATGCCCAGTCGGTTTTGCAATATGGTATTAGGGTATGGGCTGGAGCATTAGACACACATTTCAATAAAATCTATCTTATTCAAAAGCAGCACTTGGCCGACCTAGACGATATCCTACACATCTCCTTTTCATTGAATTTCCAGTGTTAACAGTTAGACAGTTATTTGTTAAGAATATAATACTATATATAAATCAATTTACACCACAAATTAGAACTTACGATTTCCGTATGCAGGGTAATTTCCAAATCAATAGAACAGACATGACTGTATGCCGGAGACAATTGCCTTACATAAGTAACAGACTGATCAACCTCATACCAGATAACTTAATAACAAAAACTAGTATTAAAAAGATAGCAGAATGGATAAAGTCAGTGAATATCTCGCAATTCATTCACACATAATGCACTAGTAAATTCCACCTTCACTTAATTATCCTATATTTCTTTTATTGCAGTTACCTTTTTATTTTTCTTCCAAACCTCAAATATATATTCTCTCAGATTCATTCTCTGTCTTCTACTCTGTGATTTTTAATTTATTTTTCTGACCACAAATAATTTATTTTTCCTTTTTATTTATACTATGTTCATTTATATTTCCTTTCATATGTATATTCATTCTTGTTTCATCTATTCATTTCTTCATTGAAATCTTTTATATTGAAAATTAATATCGATACTTGCTGCCAGCACTCAAACTTCGGTTTTGCAGGCAGCGCCAAACATGTTATTTTGTTTTGACAAAGTTGTTTTTCGTGTATATTTGAATATTGATCAATATGTTTTTTCAACTTTGTATTGAGGATTATTATTTTTGTTGTGGCGAAATAAAATTTGATTTGATTTCAATAACCGTTCGAGATATTGAACCGATTTTTCAGACGAAAATATTGTAAAAATCTTCCTCTACAATTTTTGTTTTATAAAATTTTCCTCTAAAACGCATATTTTTTTAGTTATAACCTTTAAAAGCCCAAAAAACTTTTTTCTACATTTGTTCAAATTTAATTTCATTATAACTTTTTTTGTGCAAGAGATACAGAGAAATTTTAAATCTATGAAATTTAGAGTGTTTTTTCAACTTTGGAACGAAATATCTTCATGCGCTGTAATGAGTTCTCCAGCGCCCTCCAAAGAAAACCCTGCATGATTTCTGGTGCGTTTATTTTTTTTTTCGGAAAGCAATACTTTCCTTACCTATGGTAATAGGGCAAGGAAAGTAAAAATCACGAAAAAACAAGTAGTAACAAAACAAGTTTTGTTGAAAATTAGTAGTCCATCAATTGAAAATTGTGTACAAAATCTGATATTGAGTACATTCTAGATTGAATCTTAAAAATTAAAGAAACTCTAAAAATATGTCAAATTTTCCAAGATATATTTGACATTCCACTCTGATTAACAACAACCATTAATCAAACAAAACTGAAATTGCCATTTTTAAAATCTTCTGTAACATTCGAATTGCATTGGAATCGAAAGTATTATTTATTGGAGTGGATAGAGGGGGACAATTTTCGCATTCTCACTAGATTTTATCAGAAGTATTTCACAACACATGCAGCTTTGAATATAGAAATTGGCCATTTTTTGTATATTAGAATATGGGCTTAAGCACACTCAACAATAAATTTTCCATTTATTGACCTAATTTGACGTATGATGCATGAATTTGGACCGCCTTGACGGGACGAGAAGAATGAAGTGTAGTACGATGAAATCTGAGCACTGTATCAGAAGTTATAAGTGTTAGAAATTTTGATCCTTGAGGTGTCCTTAAGCGCGCCTCTCCACTAGGAAGTACTGAAATGAAGTGCATCTAACGGATGATTCTCATAGAACATAATATCATAAACTTATGTCATTGTGCGAAATATCAATGTGAGGACAATGTAGTTGGTGATGATGATTGAAGCTGAAAATTAGGTGTTTTTCACAATACAATGAGCATTGTTGTCAGGTGTACCTGGAAATCTTCATAAGATAGAGCGCTGTACCTGATCTCAGATTGTAGAGCACAAAAATACGCCCAGAGGGATTTTGAATTATACATCTAAATGGTAACAATCGGAAGATATTGTTGATCAAAAACTGAAATTCATCAAAATTGATTTTTTCTTCAAATTTCACTCATTTTTGAAAAATCATAACTCAGTTCTCATTGGAGATATAGAGTTCCGAATGATTTAATTTTATTCAGAATTTTATAATCTAGAAAAAAGGCGGGAGCAAATTTTTCTGTCCGATTACGAGATTTGGCAGAAATAGCTGAAAATGAGCCGAAAATATGAGGTCTTTGGGCCACCCTGTATCTAGCAGAAGGAAATTTTGCATGAAGAAATTGGTTCTGGACTTCTCTTATGTACCCAAACAATATATTAAAAAATCAGAACTACAATATAAATTGCAAGCACACCCCCTTTTTTATGTCTATATTGACTGGACTATATTAAAAATTTCTCAAAAAAGCGTACTATATAACGTTATTCTATAAATAGTCGAAACTAATTAACAACCACAGTCATAATAGAGAAGGAATTATGATTACTTGCAGAATAGGTACGTGTACAGGTAGTTCAAGCCTAATAGTTCTATATATTTGTTGAGATGACTCACTGATACTCCGTCCATCATAGTCGAAGGCATCAATGCGCCTGGTTGGGCTGTCTGCGTAGTACATGAACTTCATGTCGTTGGTCCATGCGATGCCGTTGGATATGCTGACCGGGCTGAGCTGCGGCTCGAGACGGCACTTCACCATCGACCATCTGTACAGCCGGCCCTGGTTCAGTTGCACGTTCCCTATGGGCTTCTCCTCGCCCATTGTACCTATGTTCAAATACCTATCAATCAATATTGCAGATTACTCTCCAAGTACTTTACTCATTTATTTGCTAAAAATCACTAGAAGGAAGGAGAAAAATTTCATATTTGACATCTTCATTACTTATTTATTTGCTAAAAATCACTAGAAGGAATGAGAAAAATTTCATATTTGACATCTTCTTTACTTAACTTATTTTTATTCAGTTTTCATCCAAGGATGAAACTCTCATATAGCTGATATCTTCATCACTTAACATAATTCTTGTCACTTTTTATACAAATTTATAATATGTAAGAATATGATGAAGTTATAGTTTTTTCCAAAAATTTAAATATATTTCTATTCAGTATAACTATAATAAAAACACTGATAAGTTGTGAGTACTCATTCATTTTTTGGTAAAAGAGCTCAACACTATAAAATCACACACTCAATTAGCTCACCAAATACCGGTACTGAAGTTCACGAAATCTATGATAAGTTTTTATTGTGTCCTTCATTCTCCATTTCCTGCACAGATGACTTCTGCCAAGTTTGTGATATGTGGTTCAAGTACATCAGTACTTTCAAGTGGTTCAAGTACAAAGAGACTTTGCCATTCATTCTAAATTTCGTATTCCTACCTAATGTTCTTTCTGTCATCGACATAATTTTATAATATAATGGCATATATTGACCAACCAAAACTAAACTCATCTTCACAGTTCAGGGTCCATGTAATCATTTATTCTTGATAATGAGTTCAATTTTCTCTATTCATTTCTAGTGAGTTGATAAATTTCAATTATTATTAGTGCTTTTCAAAATTCCAAGTGATTTTTATTCTATTAACGGTAAGCCTACTCTAACTTTCTCCTGTTATTTTCTTTGTTTTTTCTGTTTGTTTTATAATACCTTATTTAAGTTGAACTGACGGAATAATTATCAATGATTTTTGTTTGGTTTCTAAGAGGAATAAAGAACTTATACATAACACTCAATATCAAAAGCAGTAAAAAAGGAACATTGACAACAAAAACTTATATTTCTATTCCTTCCTTATCTCATGATGTAGAATTGTAGTTGCTGCATTTTCAATGAAATAAATTTCCCTAGTTTGTGATGAATCGCAAAATTTGGTAATGGACTACCATATAGATATTGAAAATTTATTAAGCTCATGCATACTCATGAACTTTATGTATTTGTGATACATATTATACACATAACTTTGTAGGACTATATGATTTGTTGATATTGAGCTCTTCTTTCTATAATATTGAGTGGATTCATTTGAAATCGAACGTTCTGTAGGCTACATAATATTTATAATTTTATATTATATTCAAATTCAAATAATCTTTATTCCTTCTTTACAACATCGGTACTTTACAAAAATAGCAAGCGAGATACATAAAGTACACGGAATTCCCCCACAAAGACCAATCGTCTGCGTGTGGAGGAGAGTTCCATGGACAACACATTTGCAATCACAAAATATGTTTTATAATAATTACAAAGTAAATGAATATTTTTTAAAAAATAAGTAAAATAAAGAAAGATAACTTATTCATAATGAGAGAGGATGGCTCTGAGACCGTGTCACGCTGGGTTACAAATAAGAGAAAGGACTAATTTATCATTAAAAAAAGGAAAAAATAACATTTATATCGTGTCAAGAAAAATCACTTAATGATTTCAAGGAATTTTATCTCTACAAGGGTTGTTGGCGGGTGTAACGAGAGCAGAGAAGGGCTTCAGCTGCCTCCCAGCCAATGCTATATAGCCACCTGTCGACCCCCTTCTATACACGGCCAAACAGCACACCTCAGCCTCTCTGATCTCATTTGAAATGTTTCTATATTAAATGTGTGCTAAGTAATATGAATTTGATAGTTCTGACCCATGTGTCAATTGAGGAATTTCATAATTATAGTTGGACCTATGGCGAGTTTCATAACGGGAATTTAAATTTGTTTCGCCAATGATCTGAGTTTTGTATTTTTTTATGTGAATTAAAAGTGATTTGATAAAAAGTTGTCTGATATTTAAAACCGGAAATTCTGAAAAAGCAAGGTAGTCGGGTATCTGTGATTTCTTTTCAGTATTTTTTTGATTATTGTTATAAGACATGAGATCAAAAGGTGATCAGAAACATAAAGTGAAAATGAAACTACCTACTTTCCAGAGAGATGCTGAAATAGTAATGCACAGAACATTATTCCAAGTCTAAAAAAAAAACTTCATATCTAAGTTGTTCAATTGAAATATTGTAGACTTGAAGTAATAATTATCATAGAATATAAATGCTTTGAAGCATTGAAGCTTTTGAATCTCTTAAATCAACGTTAAAAGGCCTAAAAAAATGAACATGTTATACAATAATTGATTATTCTATGATTGTATATAATCAACACTAATAATAATCGATTAAAAAGATGTTATTATAACATAATATTGTTTGGTTGAGTTGTAGTAACGGTAATCACCCATCAACATTATCTGTAGCCTGAATGACCCATTCATGCTCTCCTATGAAGAATATTTTTTGAATGAGCTGTTGAAATTGTCAAGACATTGATACGGCAATACTTGAAGCGTGCATTCCCATAACGTTGTATTATAAGTATGAAACAGAGACTTCGACGTTCTGTTAGAAATAATTGACCGAGCGAAGTGAGGTCTAAGATTCAAGTCGACGGTTTGGCATTTCTCTTAAAATTTTTGAATCTTTAATGTTTAAATGTTTTAGGCTAGGGCCACACAAGCGCACATAGTGCGTCATAGTGCGAGCGTTGAGTGTGGTGCGTCAACGCCAGTTGGCTTTACGCAATTGAACCAGACGAAGCAATAACTTTTGCATGCCTCGACGTGCGTTGTAGCATTTCTGCGCAGTTCAAAAATCACCGTCCGTTACGACGTCCGTTACTTGGTACGCACGTACCTCGTGTGTTGTCACCAATTCACTTCTATGTATTTCTGCAACGGACGTCAAAAAGTAAGTTGCAACGGACGCACTTTGTGCGCTCGTGTGGTCTTAGCCTAAATGTTTAAATGTTTATATGTTGCGCATTTACGGCTAAACGCGGTAATAGATTTTCATGAGATTTGACGGGTATGTTCCTTTTTAAATTGCGCGCCGACGTAAATACAAGGTTTTTGGGAATTTTGCAATTCAAGGATAATATAAAAGGAAAAAGGAGCCTCCTTCATTCGCCAATATTAGAGTAAAAATCAGACTATGGAATTATTCATCATAAATCCGCTGTCGAGTGGATTATAAATCGCATGCCATGACGCATGCAATTCAATATCTCAATATAACTTGGTAAAAAATCAGCAGCTGTGTAGACTAAAAATTGCATGCCTCATTGAATGCAATTTTCATGCACTTAGTCTGGGCGCAAATGTCATTCCGTGGTCATTTTTGAGTAACAGCCGTGCAAGATGTCTCAATTTCTTCGTTAGGTCTAGCATAATAAGGATCGTGATGATGATAAGTCGAAATCACAGGCAAACACCTCGGAAACAAGATGGCCGCCAAAATTTTCAGGGTTTTGCTATATCGCTTGTATTTCAATAACCGTTCAAGATATTTAACCGTTTTTCTAGACGAAAATATTTTAAAAACCTTCCTCTACAATTTTTGTTTTATAAAATTTTCCTCTAAAACGCTTATTTTTTTAGTTATAGCCTTAAAAAGCCCAAAAGAACGGTTTTTCTAATTTTTATCAAATTTCATTCCATTATAACTTTTTACGTAGAAGAGATACAGAGAAATTTCAAATCTATGAAATTTAGAGCGTTTTTTCAACTTTGGAACGATATATCTTCATGCACTGCACGTCGAGAAATGAGTTCTCCAGCGCCCTCCAAAGAAATCCCTGCACGGTTTTGGTGCATTTTTCTATGCGCATGAGGTAACAAGCTAGAACTATAAAATCTATTTTTTCATGACTACTTCAAGATAGAGACTTGCAAATGGTCTCAATCTCTTCGCTACAACAAGTCGAATAAGAATATTGGTGATGGAAACAACGAAAATATTAGACATCATTGAAAAATTCACGATGGCGGTCATTATTGACAGAAATTTTTATATCGCTTGCTATTCAGTTATTGTAAGAGATATCAGATTGGTTTTACCACCAGAGTGTTCAGAATCAACCAAAATATGATGTTCGAGAGAATCGACTCATTTCAACCACTTTTTTCTTGATTTATTCAACTTCAAAAACTTGAAACATACATTTTTCGGGGACAATATTTCACTCTCCACCCTGTACATGTATTCGCATTGGACATACACTAGAGTTATTGATACAGTGTTCTAGTATATTCCTGAAGCTTCAAAATGACATCTGGTTGGAGGCTGTAAGTCCATATTCCACGGCTGGAGCGTCATCGGAAAAAGAGAGAAAAGTACTGTTTGCAGCGGAAAACACGCTTTTTTCACCAAATGCCAATCCCATCCCAACAATTAGAAAATTGTGTAACTCATGACTCCTTGAAGGTACAGACTTGGGAATGGTATCAATCTCTTTGTAATAATGTTTAGAAAGAGATTATCCATGATGGCAATCTCAAAAATGTTTATCATCATAGAAAAAACAAGATGGCGGGAAAAATATGTTGATTTTCAAGAAATCGTCTGTAATTCTAATAATGTCAAGGATATCTGATCAATTCAGCCATCTGGGAGCTCCAAAATGAACATGCTACAATATCCGGAAGATTTATTCATTTCCAACAACTTTTACTTTTGCGGTTGAATATCTTGAACGGTTATTGAAATACAAGCGATATAGCAAAACCCTGAAAATTTTGGCGGCCATCTTGTTTCCGAGGTGTTTGCCTGTGATTTCTACTTATCATCATCACGATCCTCATTATGCTAGACCTAACGAAGAAATTGAGACATCTTCCACGGCTGTTACTCAAAAATGACGACGGAGTGCCTTATTCATGACATTTGCGCCCGGACTAACTATTAAAGAATAGGATGCAAAGAACTTATAACAGCTTGTCTGGGCGCCTAGATATCTTCTGGTTTTCTCGCGCTAAATTCCGGAAAGTGTTTTATGATAATCAAATCTTGTGTAAGCATGATCTGATCAAATAAATAGTTTTGTGTATCAGTTTGGATGTGCATATGGTTTGGGACTTCGTTCAGTTATAAATGTTTATTCTATTGATACAATTTTTGTTCATTATTTGTTATTATATTCTTTTATTTTTATAAGTTTTGGAATTTTGAATTCCCAATTTGTTCTATTTTTACTTTTTTCATAAGTATTTGAAATCTTTGTATTTTTCATTTTTGAATTAGGTGGTATTTTTGTTGTTTGTATTATTTATTATTGCATAAGTTCGTATTATTTTTATCATTATTTTTATTTTTTCATTTGTATCTGTACAATTTTTATTGTTAAGGAGACATATTTGGGGAAACCCGTTGTCTCCATTGTAAATAAATAAATAAACTATTGATTGCGTGCAATAACGCATGCAATTAATAACTAAAACAATAGTATTGTCTCTCGAACTTTCTCGGCTTTGAGCTTGGGCTGTCCTGTTGCCAGTATGTCTTGAAGGAGTTTAGCTTTTGATGTTAGCATTTTTGATACACCAACCCCAACAGCCATTAGCCGTTTTCACACCGATATCTCGCCGACACGACATAAAGACAGGATTTACTCTGATGAACAGTATAAGAGGAGACTGCGGTTTACTGTAAGAGGTCTATTGTTCACAGAGCTACTAGTGATTCACAATTCACATGAATGGAGTAAGAATAATAGAATTAAAGCTCTACATATGGAGGATGGCGAGAAAAAATTTATTTTCATACTCTGTACAGAATTACTTCTTACTTGGGATGGACATGCGCAGCAGAGAAGGCATACAGCGGGAGGGATACAGAGGCGCAATGTTGCCGTTTTGAAGCGGCCAGCGCTCTCCAACTTCTAGTGACTGTTCATGTGCTCATGCTACAAATGCAAAGTTTTCTGTCTGAAAGCATTCATACTACTGACAAGTTGGAAACTGCGCTTCTACCTATGACTATTAATCACTGTAATTGGCTGATCTCCCTCCATTTCTCTGCGCTGCATATTCTCACAGTCTGAAGTAAATTTGAACGGACTATATAGTCCTACTCAATGTTGTGATATGATTAATAATCAATGCGATAATAATAATTATTGGTGGAATAATAAATCTTACCTGTCCAAAGCCTGCCCCAGGGATCGGCTTTGGCATCGTTGAATCTGTTGTTGGGCCGGTCATTGTCCACCGACTCCTTCACAAACACCTGGAACGTCGGGCTGAATCCATCCCAATGCAATACGGCTAAACTTCTGCCTAATCCGATAATGAATTGATTCACTCTGCCACGGATGGGTATCACGAAGGATACTGAATCGTCTACAATCAAGTAAATATGGAGCATACAATGTATAAGTAATAGCAGGATACAAGAATAATAATGACAATATTGATTAAAAAATAAAATAATAAACAAAATGCTAAGATTTTTCGAAGAACTATTGCAATGAAATCATTGGGCTATCTCTATTAATTTTGGCCTGAACAATAATACCTGTAATGTCTAATAAACTACTTACTCTGTAATAAAATATGAGTGATAGGCCTATACACAAAGAAATTTTTAATAAAACATAATATTGATATTACATTTATTACAACATGATCATATTACAGTGATATCTCATGAGCATCTAGACTCGAGCACACGTTCTTGGGTTGCCACTCATTATAGGCTGTGCTTCATGTTTTTGACATCTTTTTACTGGCGGAATCACTCAAAGTTTCTAGATTTGAGTACAATCAAAGTTCAAAGTATCAAAATGAGAAATTACTCAGGATAAATATGTTTGTTTTTTGATTTTTGAAATATGAGCGACCGTAAATGAAATTTTTCTATGAACAAATAATCTCAAATTTGGTGAATCCATGAAATTCTGAGGATGGGCCTACATACTCCATAGTATTTGTAAGTATACGTTTTTTTCTGAAAATATTAATTTAGAAAAAGTTATTCAATTTTCAAAAATGACTCAAAATAACCCATATAATTATAATGAGCCAATTTTTGAAAATTTTATTGCCTGTTATAAAATATTTTATTGCCTATACCAATTCTGACATTTCTACAATCCAAATTAGAATTCAAACAAATTTAAGCTGCAAACACAATAAACATTGATATTTACATAAATGAGGACATGAATAGGCTTACACACTATAATAAAGTCTCCTGAATAGAATCAAACATATTAATAGGCCTACACTTCTATTGAACACATTGAAATATTCAGTATATTCATTGAATATTAGAATTGTATTCGACATATAATAGATTAAAAATAAAATAAGATTGAATAGTTTTAATAAGTCAGTCAAATAATTTAGAATTATTGTACAAAATCATTAAACACACATGATCATATACACACAAGATTCGAGCTCTCAAGTTTTGAGGTAATTTGATGGAAAAAGCAGATTCCGCGCATGAATTTTAATATTATTTTAATTTCAAGTTTGTTTTATGTTTTTTTTAAGTTTTATTATCAATCTACCAAAATTTAAAATTGTTTGTTCTATTTTGATTTGTGATTTCGAAATTAATGATTTGGTGAAGAAATTGAAACGGACATAACTACCGTCGTAGGCCTATAATATTTGGACAATTTAAGACAAAAATTGGAAATAAAAAATGTTTTGGGCAATAACCCGTTTCCCTTTTCTGACTATTGTACGGTATTGTTTGCTCTATCCAATAAATAAATAATCTTACCTATGTACCCTTTTATTATCTACACTATCTACCATATCCCGGTCGTGTGTTGATGGGAAAGAAATATTATTCTATATCCCTTTTAGAGGATCGACAATCATGTGTTGAAATAGGTAACACAGATTTATTTAGGCTACATCGCAATATTTTATAATCGTTATTCAAATATTGTATTCAATCTTTATTCTCATTGATGAATTTTCCATACTTAATTCCAACAAATTCGCTGAATAATTAGCAATACTGTCATTTAAGTAAATCAGTGTATAAGCCTATATATAATATATAATGGTTTTTCAGTTTCAGGTTCTTAAACCAGGTATGTAATTGTCCCATGTCATCTTACAGGAATTTAGTTTCATTGTATTTTTTTTCTTTGTGAAAGATTAACTGTCATGATAGCCTCGAGACGTCACAATGATTAATTTATTAGATTATCACTTTACCATATAATATGTAGTATTCTTAAGTTTTGTTTTTTCCAAGCATTTGAGATTTTTGTAAATTAGTGTAATAATTACTTTAACATTATCAAATTTGAATTGTATATAAAGTACTTGAAGCAGAATAAGTGAACTGCAACTCACTGCCAACACACAAGGTATCTACTTATGTTGGCAGTGCCAAATATTACATTCATATTATTGTTATAAACTCAAGTTACAATCAATGTCTATTTGTATTGCATACTCTTATAATTACAGTATATTGTAGAAATATGTATTTGTAATTTTTGGCAATACATTCAATTCAAAGAACTCTAATCTTATCTTATAGATTTGTGAGAAACTGTTGAATAGACTGAAGTGTAATAAGAGAGAACTGACTGAGGGTGATGGCTGAGTGCATGTTGGTGGAAGGGTTGAGTCGATGCACAGTGTTGCCAGAGATGTCGACAAAGTAGAGCAGCTGGTTGTGGGCGTCCCAGTGCGGACCCTCGCCATGCTGCACCGGCTCAGTCACAGCGATCAGGCGTGGCTTCCTGTCGTTGTCCTCTTGTATCGAGTTCGAGCACTGGCCACCGTCGCTGCAAAAACATCAAAGTCATCAATATTATTTTAGAGTGTCAGATCCACTTCAAACTGTTAGCATTAATTGAATGGGGAGCATTGATCAGGCGCTCAAGGGTGAATTAATAGTTCATAGTTCTTTTCAAGGTCCTTAGCAAGTTATCACAGACATGACACCCGATTCAAATGTATAATATTTGTGTCACAAACTTACTATATTCTAAATTTCATAGGAATCGTTAGAGCTACTTTCGAGATATCTGCACAAGCAGATACATAGGGCCTGCATACAGAATTTCCGTAATGATTTTTTGCGTTTTCTTAGATTTTTAGAAACCTATTATTAACAGAATATGTTTGAATTAGGAGTAGTTTCAGCTAAGCTCTAGAAATTCTGTTTTGAAGGAGGGCTTCAAAATCATGCCAGAGATAGGCTACACCTAAAATTGTAAGTTGTCAGAGTATTTTTTAACCCTTTCGAGAATCAATTACCAAGTTCAGTACATAGATTCATCTAAGTTTACTTATATTGACAGAAAATGTTATGTTTTGGAACAGGAGTTCAACTATGGTTTGGGTGATGTGGGAATTGAAAGAAGTTTATTTTACGAGAATTTGCAACACTGTTCTCCTACATTTCTCAACTACCATTAACGGGGATGGGTGGACCTCACTATAATTATTATTATATACCGGTAGCACTACTGACTGCTCTCTACTCACACCACAACACTAATATATAGTCAACCGAACGAAAATAGTCCGATGGAAATTGAAACAGATGTCTAATGAATAAGGAGCAATTCCTAGGCAACAACTGGTCAAGCCGCACGCCTGGAAACGCTTGGTTAGATGATGATTTTTTCTCATTAGTATTTTTTCTCGTGTTTCTTTGAGGTAGAAAAAAATTCTGTTTTATTGTACTTTCATCTTCATAAATCATATTCTGTCTGTTTTTTTAAATTAGTACTTATTTTTACTCATATTCTTTATTATTCTTAATATTTCCTATTAGTTTATTTCTTATTTTTACTCATTTTCAATTTTTCATTAACTTTTTTATCATGTTATTTATGAAGAACTTTGTGATATTTAATCGGGAACAGTTTTGGGCTATAATGCCTGTTGTTCCCATACCTGTATGCATTTTTGTAAATAAAGAAATAAATAACCAACCGCAGCAGCTTGATTATACATAACCTATAAATCATTGGATTTGATGATTTATCATATATAAATTTTGTAAAAGCCCAAACGTGAATGTATGGAAAGCAAGCTTCAGCATTTGGAAAAACATCAACAAAAATAGAAAGTGAAAACAAAACTGAAGTGTAGTCATAATGTCAGTGAATGGAAAGTCATTACTACTATATGGACCTTGCTAAACTGGAGGTTACTGCTGTAATTATTAACAAATTATTATTCTTTCACTTTTCTGACAAATTTAATGCTTTCAACACTACTGGACCGTCAAGTCTCGCTACATTGAATATGCGAGTCATTTCCTATAGCAGGTAGGTAATTTGAAAGACAGTGTTTCAGAGATGATATAAAATTATCATTTAATCCTTGTTTCAACTTACAAGCACAATAATATACGGGCACTTATTCAGAAGGTCAATACCGGCGAAATTTCTGGTTCAAGTTGAATGAAACAATAAAATTGACATTAAGTTACACCAAACAACCATTGAACGAATAATTTATTGTAATCAATCTAATATCAATTCATTATTGCTATGAAGTTGTAGTATTATACAGCAGCGGTAGAGCATTGTTCAGTTTCTCATTTTTCTGAACTATTTAAGTATTGGGTAGGCCTACAACTAGTAGTTCTGTGAACAGTAGACCTCACGCAGTATTCTCATCCACAAGTACCTGATTGAAACTATAGACCTTATGGAAATTCAGCAATAGACTGGCTTCTCCACACATCTGTGTAATCACTTGTCAGCTGATTTATGATGAATAATTCTATAGTCTGATTTTTACTCTAATATTGGCGTATGAAGGAAGCTCCTTTTTCCTTTTATATTATCCCTGAAATGCAAAATTTCCAAAACCCTTGTATATACGTCGACGCGCAATTAAAAAAAGGAACATACCTGTCAAATTTCATGAAAATCTATTACCACGTTTCGCCGTAAATGCGCAACATATAAACATTTAAACATTAAGAGAAATGCCAAACCGTCGACTTGAATCTTAGACCTCACTTCGCTCGGTCAATTAAGGTAATCGTATAACAATGTACCGGTAGCTAATTCATCTAAATTTTGATAGAATAAATTTTGTTTATATTTTTATTGAATGTTCCTTTTTCCCGGTACGGTAACTGAAAGGCGGAAATTAGCCTTGAATGAGTCTCAAGATTCGAAGTTTTTCTTATGTTGTATGTAATTTTCTATTCTTTATAACTAATTTATATTTCATGAGAGGAGAATCATAAATTCAGAATATTATAATTGAAAGTGTGTTTTTATTCTAATGCAACTGCATATGATACTTGCGCACTTGCTCAATTCTACAGTAAATTTCGTTAAAGCTACCGTATTGATTCCGTATCATTCTCCAATATTAGGTAACAGTAGGCCTACTCTATAAATTATTCACAATACACAATTAATAGGCCTACAACAACAGAAATATTCGTATGAAGATAAAACATAAAAAAGCCTTCCATTAGATTGTAATAGCAGTGATATGTGCTATTTAATAAGGTGGTAGCTGTCAATACCCAAAGATACGTAGGCCTATATTATTGTGTATAGAATGGATCCTCATCAATAGGAAAATCTTTGAATTACCGTAATCTGCATTCACCATAGGCTACTCCGACAACAGAAAGTCAATTATGAATATTAAAAATTATTCAATTGCACTTAATCGTGTAGCACACATTTAAATCAACTCTTCCAATCTCATTGACTAGCATAAAAAGAAGAAAGACTTTCATTTTTCTCTTGCCAATTCATGTTTTATAATAACAAAGAGATGAGATCGTGATGCTAATAAGCAGACACGATTCAATTAATGTGCAAGAATGAGTGAATTGAATGAGAAACAGATTGGAAGTATTTCTAATATAATATGAAAATGTGCAGCCTAATATTTTATAGTAGACCTATAGATATAGGATTAGATGATATTAGGATATTAGATGACTGAAAAAAGAGTTTCTTTCCCAACGAACTTGACCTGTGAAACGGTACCAAGAATAAGTAGTGTTCAAAATTTGAAGCTGATTGTAGAACATACAAACAGACGCACAACGACTTTGGCCTTCAGTAAGTCAAAAGTGAGAACTCGCTAACGCTCGTTCAATTATAGTGGAATACTTGACGTTATTGACAATATCTTGACGATATTATTTTGACAAACGTGGAAGATGAAACATAACTGAATGAAATATTTTACTGAGATGTAGGCTACTTTTTCTCTCCATTTTCACTCATAACTTACAGTACCTATTTCTAAAAATACAGTTTTGTAAACTTTCATTATTATTTCACTGCCCTGAAATTCATCATGGATTTTCAGAAGATAAATTAACCTCTATTGGATTGTTTCTACTGTTTGATGTGGGTAGACCCCTTTTATTTACACTAATTCCACACAAATTCTATTTTATAGACAACAGTAGCCTATAAGCTAGGAAATTGGATACAATACTTTCATATTGATTGTAGCCTACTCTTTTTAACATATTTTCTATCTTAAGAACTATATTGACAACATTTGAATTGTTATTGTGATATAGTGAATCAAAATTATAAGAATAATTTGAAATTATAAATCCTAATGAAATACACAGTACCTGGACTATGGTAATAAAATTTCATTGACACAGTCTGTTTAAAATAGAAATAAATTTTATTTACGATGTTTAATAATAACATAACGTAAGGTTCAATAGTAATGTAGAATAATTTTTATCTCTGATAAATTGCAATTTTCTCCAATGTGAACAGGTCCATTTCTAAACTTGTTATTATCCCAAATATTTTATTATCAATCTTAGCTTTGATAGCCTATCTAACATAAAAGTCTTGATGTATTCATTATGAGCTATTCCATTATAATACTGATCGATGATAATAATGATTTCGGCTGATTATTTAAAATAATCTTCATTAAGATTAATTTATGTTGAATATAAGAGTAACATTTTTATATAGAGGTGCTATACAACTGATAAGTATAAACTTTACAACAACAACTGACCATTGGAACAAGAAAGATAATTGAATATTGGAAAAACATTATAATAATTGAATAGCATAGGCCTAGGCTATATGCAATGCGATCTGAAGAGCCTATATGGCTTACTTACACATTGCCAAGGTGCGGTAGAATGAGGAAAACAACCGCAATCCGGAAGGTTTTGGTGGTAGATGTAGGAAAAGCGCGAAAATCTCTACTCATTCCGGTAGATGCGAAGGTATGCACTGACCACTGCGCACTGCACTGATAGTAGGTAGGCTACACTGGAGGCAATATTTTCTTTGACTTTTTTCTGTTGATCTATTGTCACGTTTCTATTCTTTTTCTCATTCATCACACTCTCTTCCCCACTCTCTCTTCTCCCACTCATTGCACAATCGATTTCCTCCTCAACCTCTATCTCCTTTCTTCCAAAATCATTCCATCTCATTCATTCTCATACAGAAGCTAGTCTCTTATTCGTTCGACTGTGAATTCATTCTAATAATAATTTTATGGTGATTACACCTCCTCTCCTTCATACTCTCTCTTTCTCGCACCTCTAGTCCATCTTTTTTCTTTTATTAACTGTCTCCCATTTGACTCTCGTTTTCTCCAATATCCTGGGAATAGCAGCAGTCAGTGGTTTTCTCCGATTTCCATCTCATATTGGCAGCGCTGCCTGAAGAGATTTCCCCACGATGTTTATAATCGCAATTAAATTATTACATTGATAAAAATAGTCCTTTTTTGAACGGAGTTTTACGACCATTTTCAACATTCAATCAATCAATCAATATTTATTTTCCTTCATACAATGCATACATGAATGTCTATAGTTACATAAATACAATTGATAATTAACAAAATGAGTTAAAAGTAGAATAGTATTATTAAATACGGAAAGTCCCTGAAAAGGTTAAAAACCTGAGCGCAGGGGCCGAGTGTTACTAAAAACAAAATTATTTCTAAGATAAATAAAATTGGTGGATTCCTATTAACATCTAAATTTGAAAAAAAATTACAAAGAAGGAAAGTAGAAAAAAGTAAGAAAATACGAGATAATAAAACAAAATAAAAAGCAGACATTCTTGAATGATTGTGAACTTATCCTAGTTACAATATTACAAGAAATCACTTATCCTAGGATGTGAAGAAGCAATCCATAAATCTATCTCTCTCAGAAGTCTTCCATTCAAATTATCTGTTATAAAAAGAGCAGGTATCACATTTATAAGCTTATGAACAATATAATCAAACTGTCTTCTACAAATGGATAGAACTGCATTGTGTGGTTCAAAGGTAATGGTTGAGGGACGGAGATTGTAAGGCGATATACGGAGGTTGAAAAGTTCTCTATGTTTATTAATGTAAATAATTAAATTCTTTATATACAGCTGCTCAACCGTTGAAACATTCAATTCAATAAAAATACTGTCACTTGGAAATCGTTTAGGTTTGCCGAAAATTGCCTTTAATAATGCTTTTTGGATGGTGAATATCTTATTGAAGTGATTCGAATAAGATGCACCCCAAATTTTTATACCGTACTGGAGATGAGATTGAATGTAGGCAAAATAAACCAATTTTGAAACGGCTATCTTACCCAACCTGCTGATATTATAAAATTTGTTTATCCAGTGCTTGAGTTTATTACAAAGCTTATCTACGTGAATATCCCATCGCAAATGCTGATCAACTATAACGCCTAGATATTTAAAATAGTTTTCTCTTTTCAATTTTGAGCAGTCACAGCTATCGTTCGAGATTGAAAAAGTACAGTTTAAATCATGAATATGAATGTGGTCTAGATCAAGTGGTTGGCCAACCATATTGGAAGAGAAGGTCATGAAGACGCTTTTATTCGAATAAGTGTGAGAATGTGCTCATCTAACCAGGTCTTAACAGTCTTCAATCCCGACTCTGCAGTTTCCTTCACCTCCTCCCAAGACGGTCCGGTAAACACTAAAGCGGTATCATCCGCAAAAGCGAGTGTCACACAGTTTTTTGCAGAATATGCCTGTCCTGTTTGGAGTCGCTCAGCCCATGCAAAAAAGTAGATGTAGCGCTCAATCAGGGTGTCCACTGAATCAGGCTCAGATAATTCCCTTATATTTCAGGTTTTCCCGGTTTTCCTTGCTGGTTAAAACACATGATTAATATGTTAAAAATATAGGTTATAGGGGGGGGGTTATGGTGTTACTCAGAAGGGGGAGTCAATTTGGAAAAAATATATATTAAAAAGAAACTACAAATTAAGTACAATTACTTTCAAGTGGCATTGAAAGATCTGATAATGAAACTGCACTTCAGCAGACCTCAAAAAGCCTACTGAATTCACATCCGTCATAGAGAGAGAGAGCGGGGGAGAGAGAGAGAGAGCGAGAGAGAGAGAGTGTGTGTGTGTGTAGAGAGAGAGACAGATAACTTAACAATAAGGAGAAAATGGAAGTGAAAATGGTCAGAGTTGAATTAATATTCAACTCTTTTCATATTCATAGTTGATTTTTGATTTTCTGATTTCATATTTGGATTCATCTTTTCAAAGTTTAAAATTAAAAAAAAGTTTTAAAATGTAAATGTTTAGACCTAAACTTTCAAGTGTTCAAACACTTCTACAAACCTTTCCATTTGTGAGCAAAAAATTATTATCTTATTAACCTAGTACGTTTTTACTATGATAATAGAAAGCTATATTAAAAACAGCAATAACTCCCTTGTTTTCGGGTATTTTCAAAAATGGGACTTACGCTTAAAAGAATTTGGGGTCGCTGAATTCAAAAATCTAAAATCAAAATTCCTCTATCTCTATCTATTGGACGATTTTTCAAATTCAAATTTTCAAATTCAAATTTATTTCTCAAAAAACATACACAATTATAATAATCTAATATTATAACATATAAAAATAATACAAGAAAAATACTATTAAATATATAAAATGATCCCAAAACTGCAGTATATTATTTTTTTATGTCCATCTATGTTAAGGAGTAGCCTACAAGGTAAACCTGTGCGTAGACCTAAGTTGCAGTAATATATTTATTCAATACAAACTAAGAAATTGAACCAAAAAGAACAAAGATTAGTGGAACTTACACACAAATATAAGTTTGTAGATTAAATTAGATAAAAGTTAGTAAAACACAATAATTATTATTCTATGATAAAAAAAACAAAACATAAAAACAAGAAACAGTTGGTGCTTAGAAGATTTTTTCTTCAGTTTTATTTGATCTTATCCATTCCTCAATCTCGCAATTTAGTTTTCTGCTCCGGCTTGTATTGGCAACAAAATGAGTAGGAACAAGATTTATTATCCTCTGTGATAAGTAAGTGAATTGTCTTCTACATACATTCAAATCCATCCTCTCTTGATGGAATGTTTCTCTAATAGGACGTAAATTTAAATTCAAGTTTCTTTCACGAAGAAGAAATTTATTTTTATTCTTCTTAATATATATTATCAAATTTTTTATGTACAGCTGTCGAACAGTTAGTACTTTGAATTCATTGAAAAGATCGCTTGTAGGATAAAGTCTGGGTTTGCCTAGAATTGTTTTAATAATATATTTTTGAATTATGAAAAGTTTTTCAAAATGTGTGTTCAAGGCTCCACCCCAAGCTCTTATTCCATATTGTAAGACAGCTTGTGCATAAGAGAAGTAGATTAATCGGGCTATTTTCAAGTTATTTAGTTCTCTAATTTGATGAAATTTATATATTAGAAATTTATTTTTAAACACATGCTGTTTATATGAATATTCCATCTCAGATATGGATCCAACAGTATTCCCAGGTATTTTACTCGGTCCTTTTTTCGAATTTCAGGACAAAAGCAGTGATTTGTTGATTGTTGACAATTGCAGTTTACTTGGTGTATTTTAATACTTTCTATTTCATGAGGTTGTGTTTGGGCATTGGGTGAGAAAGTCATGAATACGCTTTTAGAAGCATTTAAAGTAAGCAGATGTTCATCGAGCCAAGATTGTGCTACTCTTAGACCATTTTCTGCGCTAAGGCGCACGTCCTCCCAGGAATTGCCAGTGAAAGTGAGAGCGGTATCATCAGCAAAGGATACGATTGAGCAGTTCCCAATGTCAACTTTAAGAAAATCATTAATATAAATTTGGAAAAGTATTGGTGATAAAACAGTGCCTTGAGGCAGACCATATTCAGTAAGTTTTTTATTACTTGATAAAGTATTCAGCGTAAGTAGTTGATACCGTTCAGTTAGATAACTATTGAATAGTTTGAGAGGTGAGCCTCTGATTCCAAGGTGTTCCATCTTCTCTAATAATCTTGACTGGGATACAGTGTCAAAAGCTTTTGCCAAGTCTAAGAAAGTTGTTAAAGTTTTCTTTTTACTGTTGAAGTTTTAAATTATTCTTTCCAAAAAGTCGGATATTGCAACTTCTGTTGATATGCCACTCTTAAATCCATACTGATTTCTGTTGATAATTCTATGTTTATTCAAATAACTTACTAGTCTCTTCTTTATAATTTTCTCCATTATTTTAGCTAAATTATTTATTAAACTTATTGGGCGATAATTTGAGGGGTTTGATTTATCACCTGATTTATAAAGAGGAACAACTTTAGCAACTTTAAATAGTTTAGGAAAATAACCTACCAAAAAACATTTATTTATTATCATTTTAAGAGGCTCTACAATATAGGAAGATATTTTTTTCAGACAGGCAGAACTCAAATTGTCTACTCCAGGAGAAGAGTTACTTCTGAGAGAATTGATTGTGTCAATTATTTCATCATTGTTTGTATCAGCCAAATAAAATGAATTGAATGAGGGGATTGACGAATCGGCATGAGTACGTTGTCTAGGGCTGTTATTTATTATTTTATTAGCATATAATTGACCTACATGCGTGAAATGGTGGTTTAGAACTTCGGGATCTATATTGGGTATTTTTTTATCTCGTTTTATATTCAATAGATCATTGATACACTCCCATGTCTTTTTCGAATTGCCTCTGCTTTGGAGTAGTATATTATTATAGTAGTCATACTTCGATTTTTTTATCATGTTGTTTAATGTGTTTCTGTAGTTTTTATATAGTGATTTGAGAAAGTTGTTTTGAGGCTGTTTTTTTAATTTCTGATGCATTTTATCTCGTTTTCTTATTGACGTTATTAATCCTGCAGTTATCCAAGGCTTGAGAGGCTTTAGTTTGTGTGGTACAATTTTTATTTGGGTTGCATTTCCAATCTCAGTGGATAATGCATCAACGAATAATTCAACAGCATTTTCAATATTCAAATCAAGTTGTGATGCAACCTCGGACCAATTGTACTTCTTAAGATTATTTATCAAATCATGGTAGTTTATAGATTTTCTAGTGTTAACACTTGGTTCAGTTCTACCAGTATTTTCTCCAAGACCAATGTTTATACAAGTTAGATAGTGGTCAGTAATACTTGTTTTCATTATTAATCCAATAATAGACTCACAAACATCATTTGTTTTTCTGTAAAGAAAAGATTTAGATTTTGGTGGTTTGGATAGCGTTGAAAAGTAGGGCAGGCCGGGCTCGCGTTGCTTACTACTAGTGTGTAGTGATTTTGCTCAGTCGTTCAAGGACACGAGCCAACACAGACCAAATCCGTCCAGGGCTACTGGCGCGGCTCGGCTCGGGCGAAATCAGTGAGTGTGAAGGCTCTCCCGGCCGGGCGCGTGTAGTTACAAAGAATCTAAATCGCCTAAAAATCGAGGTAGCAAAATTTTGATTTCAGATTCTGATTCAGCGCCATCGAATTAGTAGAATGGTTCGCGGGGACTCTAAAATAGTCGAAAATAAAAATTCTGTGAGCACTTTAATGTTATTAATGGAGAATTTGGTTGAACCTATAGCAAGAAAGTACTAGTACTGTAAAATAATAATACCAGTGTATCCCAAAAATTGTTATTAGCTGTAGAATAAACATATTTCAATATTTTATTCAATAGAAATCAACTTATTTCTATTTTATTTTTGTCTACTTGTGTGAATTTTTATTGAGGAAGCTGAAATTGAATCACAATTTTTTGTCTATTTTTACAGGATAATATCGAGTATGACAACCTTTTTCAATCAATGAATTGTCATTTTATGTATTTTAAATACTATATTACACAAGATGTAGAAAGTTCTATACCGTACTTATTGGGAGCTGGTTGAGGCTTTACAGTATTAAGTTTAGAGGTTCATTTCTCTATCTACTGCTACGATGCGTGAATAAATTAAGAGTTGGTATGTGTCTGTTTGAGAAAGAGAGAGAGATTGATTGATTGATTTTATTGATAGTGTGCTAGGTCTCGACAGACCCATTGCACAAGAACAGCATTACTAAATATATATCTAGATAATTAAACAAAATAAACGATAGTATCATGAACAAAATAGTATTAATGCATTCAAGAAAAAGAAAAATTAGTAGGCTAGATAATTGGAAAATGACAGATTGATTGTTATAATTATAAGATAGCAGAAAGCTCTATCCAGGAGCTAGAGAGAATAGAGAAAAATAAGGGGACAGGGAGAAGAGATGAAGAAGAAAAGTAGAACATATAATATTAAAATAAAGATAATATAATAATGTGATGTAACTTTATAAATCGGCGGTGTTTCAACGAATAATTGACGATTCTCTAAGAAGGATATAAAATATCCTTCCCATTAACACACGACCGGAGAGAGAAAGAAAGAGTGAGCGAGTGAGAGAGAGAGTGTGTGTAGAGAGACAGATAACATAACAATAAGGAGGAAATAGAAGTGAAAATGGTCAGAGTTAAATTCATATTCAACTCTTTTCATATTCATAGTTGATTTTCTGATTTCATATTTGGATTCATCTTTTCAAAGTTTAAATAAAAAAAAATTTGAAATTGTTCATGTTTAGACCTAAAATTTTAAGTGTTCAAACCTTTCCCTTTGTAAGCCACAAATTATTATCTTATTAATCTAGTACGTTTTTACTATAATAGAAAGCTATATTAAAAACAGCAATAACTCCCTTGTTTTCGGGTATTTTCGAAAATGGGACTTACGCTTTAAAGAGTTTGGTGTCGCTGAGTTCAAATCTGAAATCAAAATTCCTCTATCTCCATTATTGGACGATTTAGATTTTGGTGGAGAGGATAGCCTTGAAAAGTACGGCAGGCCGGGCTCGCATTTCTTACTACTAGTGTGTAGTAATTTTGCTCCGAATCGTTAAAGGACACAGGCCGAGACAGGCCAAATCCGTAGGTGTGTAGGGCCCTTCAAGTTCAGTATTGCTATTTGTTAGTACACATACATGAAATTCAATGTCATATTGAAATTTATCACTGTCAGAATCATCATGCAAATATGCTCTAGAAAGGGCATCTGCTACATACAATTCTCTACCAGGCTTATACACTATCACAATATCATACTTCAATAGCCGAATACGCATGCATTGTAAACCAGCAGGACAATAATTATAGAGTGATTTTTTTGAAAATTGTAGCCAGAGGCTTATGATCAGATTCTGTTGTTACTTGTTTACCATAGATAGGCTATATTGGTGAACTCGTTCACATCCAAATGGCAAGGGTTTCTTTTTCTATTCGGGCATAATTCTGTTAGGTAGAATTTAGTGCTTTAGATGCATAAGCAATTGGTTGATCAGTTTTGTAGAACAACAGGAATAGGAAAGTAGGAATACATTTTGCAATATATATATATATATATATATATATATATATATATATATATATATATATATAATACCATAGGCCTATCTAGAAAAGTTTGCAGAACTTGAACACCCTCTGGCATTTTCTTTTCTAGAATAGCTTTAATTCTACTGTCATCTGGTTTGAGGCCTTTCACGGGAAATAGATGACACGTAAACTTGACTTCATGCAATTTGAATTTACATTTTTCAGAATTGAACTTTATACCATTTTGATGAGCCCTATGGAATACCTCATTTATTAAAATTTCATTGTGCTCACTTTCTGATTCGTGATAGATCATCAATGTATATTACTATCCCTGGTATGTCTTCAAAAATTTGAGAAAAACATTAATTTGTAAAATACCTCTGAAGTTGTACATAGGCTACCAATGCCATAAGGCAGTATCAAGAAAAGATGTTCACCATAGCCTACATAGTGTTGAAAGTAGTATATTTTAAACTTTTCTCACCAAGTTTGATTTGCCAAAAAGCTTGAGTGGCGTCAATAATGCTAAAAATATTTTAGACCCTGACATTTTTCATGCAATCTATTCAAAATTTGGAATGTAATGTGTTCCCTTATTATATTATTCAAATTATCAGGATCTAGACAAATTCAAATGTTTTCATTTGGTTTCTTAAATCATAACATTGTTATTGTTAGTGATTTGTCTGAGGCCACGATAGTACACGTTTGTCAGACATGTGTGCAAATATTTTGTGTTAGAGAAAGAAGCTTTTCAAAAGGTATAGAGATGAGAAGTCTTGGAATATTTACAGAAAGAACTTTAAAGTTCAGAACTAAACGTTGGGAAGAGTTAAACAAGGTACAAACCTGTACTTTTAAACACATTTTTTTATGACGACAATAAATCTTGAACCAAGTCAAATAATTGCTAACCTAACAAAGTCCGACAAAAGCTTACTGAGCCTGACATGAGAGCAAGACACAAAACATCGTCTGCAGTTTGTCGCGTAATCTGCCTCATGATCAGGAGCCTGTGAAGCTGCTGGGCTTTATGCTGGATTCAAAGCTCAGCTGGGCCAGCCACATCCAGCAGGTGACCAAGAGACTGTCCCAAACCTGTTTCCTTTTGCTCAAGCTGTGACGGAGGCATATCTGGTCATGGTATATCATGCACTTTTTTACTGCCATATCTCCTACGGTCTACTCATGTAAGGTTACTCAGCCAAGGTTGTGGACATACTGAAGCTGCAAAAACGGGCCGCCAGGATCATTACTGGAAGCGAACATCTTGCTCATTGCAAGCCCATTTTTGCTAGGTTGGGTATTCTAACTGTAATCAGCCACTTCCTCCTTCTCTGCCTCATGTACGTGAAGAAGAATCAACAAAATTTGTTGACTCGGACTTATGTACATCACCACAAAACCAGGCATCGAGAGCTGTTTGACGTCCCAGGGTGCGCCTCCAGAGATCGCGGGTATGCTATAGGAGTTGAGCACTGTGCTACTTGAACAGGCTGCCTGCAGGGGTGAAGCAGTTGGACCTCAGCGTGTTGGAGAGAGTTGTGACCGGTTTTCTGAGAGGCAGGGCTTATTACGATGTCCAGGAATATGTGAATGATGACCTGTCTCAAATATTATCAGGCTAAAGTACCATTATGTTGAAGAGCAAGGCCTTATATTATATAAATTTTTTTTTCGATCTGAACTTGATCAACTGCCATCTAGACTATTTTAGTGTTTTTTGTTATATTTGTTTTATTCATGACATGACGCCATCGATCCTACAATTGTGGGTAATGGATGAAGAAGAAGGTATAAAGGTATAAAGCCAAGACCAAATCTCCCCTAACCTAAGCTTTCCCTATCATAAGCTTTTTCTCATTTAAACTTTTCTAACCTAAGCTTTTCTAACCAAAATTTTTCTGAGCTAAATTTTCCTAACCTAATCTCCCTTAACCAAAGCTCTCCTAACTCTTATTTTATTTTATTTAACCTACTTTTTTCAATCTAATCTTTACTAACCTAAATTTTCTTAACCTAAACATTTCTAACCTATGTTTTTTTATTATCCCCAATCTAACAAAGCCTAACTCATACAAAAAGGGTACATAAACGATTATTATATTGAGATTTTGAAAATTGAATGAACAAATATTCATAAGTTAGTTATTCATTACAATAATAATACCTTCATATCCTATTTATTCAGCAATCTTTGTCCACAGATTCCTTTGAACATCACAACGATGATATCTTTTGTCCTGCATATCCCACAATGGAACAAGCTCTTCAACCAAACTTATCAACTTTTCATTTACCATAGTTAAAACGTTATAAAACAGAACAAGTTCAAAAAAAGACAAGACTGTGAAACAATTTTGAGGTTAGGATGATGTTGTCTTGTCTACAAAGTACAAACCACTCTCTGTCACAGACAGCACCGTATCGCGTATGCGTTAGCAACGGGTTTTTCCCGTTCCATTCAGTCAGTTCTTTGAATATAACGCTCTTTGTGATGATGGTTATCGAGCACTGTAACTGGAGCCAATCGTCATTCTATTTGATGAAGATATTATTATCCAATGATGATTTATCATTAAATCCAATATTATAATCAATATATTATCATTCTATTTAATAAAAGGGAGAGTACTTTTGAAAAATATAACAGTTGTTATTTAACTGATGTTAAAAAGCACTATAACTAAGTCAGCATATTTTCATTTCAATATTTAATTATTTTCAATAATATTTTCATCAAACAAAAACCGAACCCTCAACCTCCCCTTCTACATTTTGTGCCGTGCTATGAATTTAGAAAGTTAATTTGGAATTTAGAATTTAGAAGCACACACAATATAACTTAATAAAAAGGATGCTTGATAAACATACCTAGTGCTAGAGAACGGGAATCCATAAATGACAAGAGAGACAACGAAATAGAGAGAAGATATCAACTATATTGTCACCTCTTACAGTTAAATTCAACAGATAAAGAAACAAAATGAAGTTACATCATGAAAACCGAAAATAAAATTACTAAATTTAGAAAGTTATCTCTGAAATAGATAATTCGGCAATAACCTACTTTGTCTGCTTTACATTGGAAACGTTTTAGATTGAATCATGAGAAGCTTAAAGGACTCTAATTTCGACAGAAGAATAGAAAATTATCATAGATATGTCTCAGAAGTTAATCATAAATAACAATAAATATTTTAAGAAAAGATCCACATAAAATTCTTAGAACATCAAATTTAGAACACACTTGGAAACTTTAAAACACCATCAAAACATTATCAAATAATAATGATCCCCAATAATAACTATTCTGTAGACTATCTTTATATCATGAAAGCTGCAAAGACAAACATTCCTCAAGTATCACATCATGAAATTCTACATAGGAAGACTATTCAAAAATATGTGTTATCAAAACAAATTTAGAAAGGCTAGGGTCCTTGAAACTTCATTTGATCCTTTACAACTTTAAGATGAAAATTATTTTAAAACATCAATTTATCAATAAGGGACCTTTGAACATTTCATATACTAATTCAACTTTTAGTAGTTTAGAAGATAATAAAATACAAATTTAAAGAAAACTGAAATTCCCAGCTGGATCCTTACAGAGAAAATATGGCCTTACATTTCAATGTAAAGATACAACCAGAAATCTATTAATCAAACCAAATTAATAAAATGTGTAAACTATCAATCCCCAATAATGTCTCAAAATTATGATTCAACAAAAAGTCTAGTTCCACACGTTCTACACCCTTCCCCTTTTTGAAAGTCTATAATTATTAAAACCCATTCTGTCACATCCGGAGTTCCTGGGACGTTCGTTTAATTTGGAAAAAAAGGTTGTTACCTCAAAGCTGTTTCTTCAATTCAAATTTAGGCTCGGTGATCGAGCTCTACACGTCCAGATGGGCAGGAGACTGCATACCCCAAACTTCTAGGACTGCCATCGATTCAGAGGCATCTCAGCAGCTTAAAGACACACGTTCATGATACGGGTTCATGGATACATACGAATTGATGGATTCACACGTTGATCCCATACTTTGATGTTCCCGTACTTACACCGCTGTTAGAATAAAAAAAATAAACTAGGATAAAAAAAATTAGCTTAACTTCAGTTATATAATAAAATCAACCTACTTTAGGTTATATAAAACTCAAATCAATACTTATTACTTTAAAGCATAAATAGACATTACCTACTTCAATCTCTTGATTTAATAGAATAGAATAGAATTTATTTGTAATCAGGGTTATGCCCTATACACAAAGCGATGAGTATGTAGTATTCCATAATAGGCCTACATAATTTATTCACAAGTTGATTGAATTACTTCATAATAAGGTATTTCGAGTATTGTTGTTAGTTTAGTCAGTTCTCTTACATAAATTACATATATGGTGTAATTTAAAAGAATAAATTACATGATAGGTGTTTCCTAAATAATCAAGAAAGCTTTTCATTAGAATCAAAAAGACAAATAAATCTATAACAAGAATACTGATAGAACTCATAATAATATACTATAAACATCAGTCAATTTGGATTTAAACAACAGTAATTGAAATTTAGGTTAATAGCTTCCTCTTCAAAAAATAATTTAAAATCAAAAATATCATTCTCAATTCCTTCTTCTAATAGGTACTCTACATTTCTACATATTACACTCAAATGTATCTATCACAACAAATTTAACACTCTGATGGAAGCTTTCATCGATAATCATTTCCTTAATTATATTATGAATCTATGACGTACCTTTAGTAGTGGTTATAGGAGGAAAATCTCCATTGTGAGGTGACAATTTGATACTCTCTCTCTCCTTAATTAAAGCAACTACTGAGGCGGAAAAAACTAAAAATGCTACTGGAACAAAAGGTTCCAGAGCCAAATACTAAAAAGGCCTAAAGCTGGCATGAGAGCCATGATCAACACAAAGTTCTGATCAGACTACATTTAGTACTGCTTATGACGGAGGACAGACGCTGAGTGAATGCACTTCGCTTTTCTCATCTTGCTGTGGACAGCTGTGTGATCGTCCATACTTGATAGACCTAACCAATGTTAACTGTGATTGGCAGTTACTATTTTCTAGAAGAATTTCCACCAATAGAAAGGAACGTTACAACTACAATTTAAGATACATTCTCCCACCAAGTGACAGCTATTTTTCCTTGACAGCTATAAATTCCTTGCCTTATAAGGTCGTGAACCCGACTGCTCCTCCAGGAAAATTGTTGATCTTCTCAGTACCGGTATCACAACTTCTACACACACACTTACAGAGTCGACACTACACAACACAGAAAAGCAAGGGTCATGAACTAAGCTGATACTCCAGGAAAATTGTTGTTATTCTTAGGATCATAGCTTCTACGCACACACTGACAGAGTCGACACAACACACCGCAGAAAAGCAGAACAGCAAAATCCATTTTCATAACAGGCTAACTTCTCAGGCTAAATTGCATAATTCTCATCACTCACAATTGTAACAATGAAAATTGCTACAATTTAAAACATCAATAAACATAACTATTTGGAAAACCTCTAATCCCTTCCAGCATATTGCAATTTCAAAGCAAAATCCTAACCTATCTTTCCACCTTTGAAATAGAAAAAAGCATAATTCTACCTGGACCCTAGCCCTTTCTAGCGTATTGCAATTTTGAAGCAAAAACCTAACCTAACCTTTTGAAACAGTATTGAATATAATCCAAAAAAACCTAACCACTAACCCCTAACCCCTTCACATTTAATAATTTAGATTTCAAAGCAGAATCCTAACCCCCTAACCTATCCTTTCACATTTGAAACATCAAAAAACATAACTCTCACTGCACCCTAGCCCCTTCTAGCATATTGCAATTTCAAAGCAAGAACCCAACCTATCCTAATAACACATTATTAAATATAACCTAAATGAAACCTAACCTCTAACCCTTTCACATTTAATACTTTGGATTTATTTGTCATCTTTAGAACAAAAGATAAACATGTGGTTCATTTCATGAACATGTTCACAAACAAGTGGTTCATTTCATGAACATGTTCACAAACATGTGGTTCAAAGCAAAATCTCAACCCCCTAACCAATCCTTTTACCTTTGAAACATCAAAAAACATAACTCTACCTAGACCCTAGCCCCTTCTAGCATATTGCAATTTTAAAGCAAAAACCTAACCAATCCTAATGAAACATTATTAAATATAACCTAAATAAAACCTAACCATCAACTCTTTCACATTTGTTGAACGATAGACAAGGATAGCAACACCATTGCAAATCATACACTACCATTATAACATTGACCTCACTATAGATACTCAAAGAATACTTTTCATCAACTATGTTATAACTGTGACTGTTGCTGGCCGTTACTCTGTTTCTGAGACAAAGAGAAGCTGCTGTCTTGTCTCAGCTCGACTTCGGCGGTTCCTTAGACCAGTTATAGATTAGACACGGCCCATTGTATATTCATACTGAAAGTCGATGAAGCCAACATCTAACTGCCAAATCCGCCCACCTTGACATCACAAAAGTTTGTTGTGTAGGTGTTTGTGGTGTTTAACTTACATTGTTGTTATTCAATGCATTGTTGTTAGCTTGGTTGTGACGTCAAGGTGGGCGGATTTGGCAGTTAGATGTTGGCTTCAGAGGCTAGGCTTCCCAGTGTGCCTATTCTATAAATGGTCTAAGGGCGGTTCGGCCACAGAATAGGTACAGAATGGAAACTTGTAATCAAACGCCTATCTAACCAATTCTTTTTACGTGACGCAAATACTTTGAATATATAGACACATCACCTGACCTTAGGAAGTTCCAATCCTGGTCTTCTGATGGGTCCGCGGAATTGGAAATATCTGGAAATCAAAATATCAATGTTAAATGTCCTATGCTTGGAAACTGTTGCTGGGTGGAACTCCGAATATTTGTCAGACAGCGGAAATATCCGGAACTCGAAATATGTTGCTAGGCGGAATTGGGAGTATCTGGAACTCAAAATATCGGTGCCAAAGTGGGAGTACTGGTAATGTGTTTGTGATTGAGAAATGGTTCAAGTCTGACTTATTTTCTGGAATGATATGTACTAATTAGCCCACTTAGGGTAATTCATAGCTCATTATATATTAAAATTATATTGGTTTATAAAATAATAGTCATGTATGCAAGTTTTCAAAACTCTGTTATCTGTTTCAAACAAGACTGACGACTGTTGATGTGTTGATGAATTTATTTTAGGTTAACTATAGAACCCTTCATTTGTTTTACAATTGTCACCTGGTCATATGGGACATATATATGATTCATATATTTATCTCATATTGATCAGGATTTTAGAGTTTTATTTTACGAAAAGTTTAATGAATGGTGTTTCTGCCTTTGAACAGTTTTGTCATCGACAGAAAGATTGTTTATTTCACTTGTTATCAAAATTATTGTAGTTTCTCTTTTGTTTTTCATAACAAACGTGCTCGGCTTGTGCGACTGATAAAAATATGTATTTGAAATGGCTTCATGTTTGGCATTGACTGAGTTATATATTAATACCCAAATTTTTTACTAGTCGGTGTGTGAGCTCGTTCGTTAGGACTGAGAGTTAAA
>NC_052504.1:68633105-68650314 GCF_014356525.2 Nilaparvata lugens | reverse complement strand
GCTTCAGTATCGTATTCATTTTACAATATCAAGTTATTAAAATTGTAATAGGAATGAGAGTAAACACGACATAAGTATTTAATACCTTAAGAAAGGTTTTTAATGATGGCAGTGAACAGTGATTGCGAGTCTTCATGTGGTAGTTGTTCGAAAATCGTTAAAAATAATGATAATGCTTTGGAATGTGATGGGTTTTGTCATAAGTGGTATCATATTAAATGCGCTAAAATATCAGTGTTTGAATATCGTAAAATTCAAGATCTTGTTGATATAACTTCTTGGTACTGTGCTGCGTGTCGTGTTGAGGTTAGGAGTTTGATCTCAAAAAAAGTTGAAAAAACGCATCCTGAATTTTTAGGATCTTTGCAAGTAGGTGAAATTCTCATGAAACTGAATATAATGAGTGAAAATTATTTAAGTTTAAGTGATAGAGTTCAAAAAGTGGAAAAATCTGTTTCACTAAAACCGGCATCTAACATGTCTCAAAGTGATCAGGTAAACTTGCAGTTACGTGATAACTCTAATTCTGTAAGTGATGTTTCTAGTGATGGTCCTAATTTTTCAAATAGTATTATTGAGAAAAAATCGTGTAGTTATATTGATAGTGTCGGAAGGAAGAAATATAGTAGTGTATCAAACCAAAATCAGGAAAAAAGTGGAAAATATGATGCTGTACTGTGCACGGGTGAGGTGAATGGTCTTAAAACTACTAAGCATGATAGAGTATCTAAGGATTCTAATTCCTCAAACGAGAGTAATTTTATTTTTCTCTCCCGTATTTCTTTGAGTGAAACTGGCGACACTGTTGAATCTTTCTTAGCTGAAAGAAAATTGAAGTATCCCAATGTATTGAACTTAACACCAAATTCAACTCGTATAAGTCATTCAAAATTGAGGTGTCTTCTGAATCTTTGGAGAAACTACTGGATGCTACATTCTGGCCTTCTGGAGCTCTTGTGCGCCGATTCATACCACATCGAAATCGTGTTAATTCCCGTGTTTTTTAGGGAAAACGAGCCTCAACCATTACTCAGGCATGTAAACAATAATATTCAAAGAATATTGAATTGATTGTGGGTCACTGGAATGCCCAGAGCGTGCGTAACAAACAAGGCTTGCTTTCATTGTTTGTAGAAAATGAAAAACTTGACGTATTGTGTTTAAATGAACACTTTTTGACTTCTTCTGAGATTGACTTCTACATGAAGATATCTGACCTTGTACTTGCTACAATTTTTGTAGATCATTGACGAGATGTGGGGGCTCTGCCCTATATGTTCGAAGTGACCTTGACTATAATGTTATTGATGTAACTGCCTTTTGTTATGAACTTGACCTTGAAGTGGTAGCCATTTCAGTGACTGAATGTCATGTTATTATTGTTTCTATGTATCACTCTCCTAGTGGGAATTTTGTGCATTTCTGTGAACTTTTTGAACGTTTATTAATGTTTTTGACCAAGCATTATGATTTTGAGATATTGATTGCGGGTGATTTTAATGTTGATTTTATTAGTGATACTCCAAGAACTAGGAGCTGTTGTTGAAATTTTGAAATGTTATGGACTGTATACTACCTGCACTGAGCCTACTAGAGGTTTGGCCTGCCTTGACAATGTTGCAGTTAGTCTTCAACCTGAAAATTGCAGTACAAATGTAATTGAGCTACATGGGGATGACCACTCTGCTTTGAGGACTTCTTGCATTATCCCAGCTGCGATCGAGTTATGTGCCACACCCTCTTCTACTTGGCATGCTGACTATATATTTCGAGCAAGGCCTGTGCACGAATCTGCACTTGAAGGCTTCAAAGATTTATTGGCCAGTGTGTCATGGAATGATGTTTTTCTTTCTTCGGGACGTACTGGATTGTTTGCAGCTTTCTTTGACTTTTTCCGTGACAAATTTAATTTTTTCTTTCCCGAAATTGTCAAGCCTCGCCGCCCTCATGCACTGAAGAGGAGACCTAGACATCTGGATGGTCACAAGGAGTGGTACACCGATGATCTGGCCAGACTTAGGGGAATCCTGCTCGCCCTCAAGAACAGATGTGAGGATGGTGACGCCGACACCTCGGCTAGGTATAGAAAATTCAAACAATTTTACAAGAGGAGGATCGAGCTGGCTAAGAGGTTGGCAACCGAGAGACGAATTGAGGATGCACCCAATCAATGCAAGGCTGCCTGGGACGTGATCAATACAAACAGATCCATGCCACGTAAAAGTATTGGCTTTGCAAGCCCAGATGACTTCAATGGGTTCTTTGTGGGTTCGGTTCAGGACATAGTGGGAGACCTGCCTGATGTTGCCATTGATCCCATTGCTTTGTTGGAGGGAAGAGTCCAGCCGAGCCAGAAGCATCTCTCCTTTTTCCGCCCCACCACACCAGCAGCCTTGAGGAAAATTATACATTCCTTCAAGCCCTCTAAAAGCCCAGATGTGTTTGGCATGTCTGTGAGCATGCTTCGTGATGTTGTGGATGCTGTTGCAGTTCCTCTCTGTGCATCTGTCAACGAGTGTTTGAGGTCTGGAAAATTTCCTGATTTCTTGAAAACTTCAAGGACTGTCCCGGTCTTCAAGAAGGGTGATCGTGAGTGCCTTCATAGCTTCAGGCCCATCTCCATTACCCCTGTCTTTGGCAAGGTGATCGAGGCGGTGATCAAGCCACAGCTGGAGGCTTTCTTTGAGGAAAATGGCCTGTTCTCTGACATGCAATTTGGCTTTCGAGTTGGGAGATCAACAGTGGGTGCAGTTGACCATGTAGCTGAGCGGATTGACACAGCCTTTGAGGATGGTGAGTCTCTTGCTCTTGCTCTTTGTGATCTGAGCCGAGCCTTTGACTGCGTGGACCATGGCATACTCCTTAGAAAGCTGAGCTTTTATGGTCTTAGAGACTCTGCCCTTTCCATCTTGGGCTCTTACCTTTCTGGAAGGACTCAGCTTGTCTCCCTCAGTGGTGCGGACTCCCGGACACTTCCGGTAGCTTTTGGTGTTCCTCAGGGATCAGTGCTGGGGCCTACACTGTTCCTTGTCATGATAAATGACCTCGACGACCACGGTTCCTCTCTGATGTTCGCGGATGATGCATCTCTACTGTCATCGGGTGCTGAGCTTGAGCGGGTCTTGGAGGCATCTGCGGAGCATCTTCGATCTGCCACTTCATGGTTCCTGATTCCTGATTCCAAATCGATTCCAGCTGAATGAGGACAAGACCCAAAGGATGATCTGCAGCTTGTCACGTGAGCCGCGTGACCCTCAGAATCCAGTGAAGCTGCTGGGTTTTGTCTTGGACAGCAGACTCAGCTGGAACAGTCATATACAGCAAGTAACCAGTCGACTCTCCCGCATTTGCTTTTTGCTGCTCAAGATGAGGGGCCTGGTGACTGAGAAGTACCTGATAATGATGTATCACGCGCTCTTCCATTGCCACATTACCTATGGCTTGCTTCTGTGGGGTCATTCAGCGGGGGCTGCTGATGTGCTGAGACTGCAAAAGAGGGCTATAAGAATTATAACAGGCAGCGATCATCTTGCCCACTGCAAGCCCATCTTTGCTCGCCTTGGTGTGCTGACGCTCTTCAGCCATTACATCCTCCTGTGCTTGATGTATGTCAAGAGGATACAGCATACTCTGGCTGCCCGAAGTGACGTTCACAACCACAACACCAGGCGCTGCGAGCTGCTGGATGTCCCTAGGAGACGTCTCCACCGTTCACAGGCCAGCTTTAGAGTTTCTGCACTGAAATTCTTCAACAAGCTGCCTCCTGGTGTAAAGCAGTTGGATGAAGCCGCCTTCAAGAGAGCCGTCAGGAAGCTGCTTTGTGATAAATCATATTATAGTATAAATGAATTTATGAGTGATGATCTGAACTTTTTTTAAAAAGTGATCACTGTTTTACCTGCCATCTGAATAGTTTTCGTGTTGTTGTGTATGTTGAAATCGAACTCTATGACGCCATCGATCCCACTAATGTGGGTAATGGATGAAGCAGAAGGTATTAATAACTTGAACTATACAGGTTTCGAATTGGAATGAGTTTGTTTGGAGACTTAGTAACAGTAATAACAAATTCAAAGCATATGTTGTTATACTACACATGGTATCCTTAAGCAGCGTTTACACCAAAGTTATTAACTTAAACTTATAAATTTTTAATAGATTGAACATAGTTTATCATACACATGATAAACATATGTGTTTGTCAAGTTCCGTTTAATTTAATAGATTCTATAAGGATTAAAGCAGCGTTTACACCAAAGTTATTAACAAAATGTTTATTTTTCGTCCTTATAGATTCAATAAGATTGAACGGAACTTTACAAACACATAATTATGTTTATCTTGTGTTTGATAAGTTATGTTCATCTAATAGAATCTATAAGGACGGAGAAATAAAAATTTTGTTAATAACTTCAGAGTGAACGTAGCTTTAGTTACCCAATAAAATTCTTCAAAGCTATAAGTTTTTAACTCTATTGCCTATAAACCTTACCCTATCAGTCTCGTTGCTGATGCTAACCGGCACCCGGGAGGTGTCTCAAAATTCTCACAAATGTTATTCCCATATAGGCTATGCTGGACTTTTGAATTAGTTAAAAAAACATACTTACATATTTTACGAATTTCATCATGTTTCCTGCCATCACTTCTCTTTCCGTTGGATTTAACAACTTGTTTTAGCCATTGAGCATGAGCTAAAGGTTGCTTATTGACGTATAAGTGATAGGGGAATGTAGTTTCAGGTCCTTGCAAACGTCTCGAGTCTACAGGCATTTTTGTAACGCTAATTTACTACTAACTATATTATTAGGGTAGATATTAACTAGAAGAAGCTAACAAATAAATCTAAAAACATCAATAACTATGAAATAATATTAGAATGCCAAACAGTACAACTCATAACATTGAATTCTTATCCTCACGTTTCCTAACCTTAAAACAATGATCAAAATAATTTAAATTAAAAAAGGCAACATGACGACTAGGAGATGTACGCCAAACACATTTTTGTAATGCGCATGCGCAGTTATCGGTTTCATCGGATCAGTTCCGTTGTTTGTGAAAACGGTTACTTGAGCATGTGGAAGGAAGGATTTCGAGTTCCCGATATTTCCAATTCCGCTGGCTGATAAATATTCCGATTTCCACCTAGCAACAGTTTTTAAGCATGGGACATTATAGCATTGATATTTCCAGATATTTCCAATTCCACGGTCCCATATAGTGAGGTCCACTTTTATAATGAAGAAAGATAGGAAAACTTTGTTGCCGATCCCTACTGTCTAGTCAATTCTATTTTGTTAATTAATTATTAGTTCTACATTGTTAAAAGACGATCTGACAACAGAGGAAGCGAGAAAGAGAAAGCGCTATCGTTGAATGATAGAGAAGGATAGCAATACCATTGCTAATCAAATTATGCCATTATAATGTGGACTTCACTAAAGTGGCCGTGGATAAAGATAGGAGAACAGAGTTGCCTATTCTCTGTCCTTATTAATTATATTTTTACATTGTCAAAAACAGATTTGGCATCGTTGCCGAGCTAGAAAAGGATAGTTCTACCTGCTTTGTGGAATGATAGACAAATATAGCAAAATAAGAGTTAATCAACTAATGTCATTATAACGAGGACCTCACTATAAATTAATGATTTCATTGACCAAGACATGTGGAGGATCTCAAATGGTTAGATGTGATTTTGTTTAATTAACCTTATATGTTCTGTTTAATTATATTTTTAAGAGGGAGGATGGGTTTTTACTTTTAAATGGTAATATCTTCATTATCATTCGATTTTTTTTATAATAATTAAATTATTGTAGAAAATGAACACACATATGAAAAAGTTATTTGATCAGATGTCTATATTTGAAATTTGGACAATCACTTAACAACAATGCCTGTCCTGGTTGATTTCAGCAGTTTACTCACAAACCAAAACCCACCTAATAGGTCCACTTTATAATGGTAGGGGAGAAAGATAGAACAGAGTTACTGAAATACAAGCTAGCAGTGATTATTTATTTGGAAATGTTTCAAACATTAATCACAATTTAGCTGATAACAATATCATATTTTTCAAAATAAAAGTAGGCTACTAGAATAAAGTAGGTGTAGGTACCTAAAATAAATTATGTCATCTCATGATGATAACACAGAAATTATTAATCATTTGTATTTATTCTTTTTCGAATAAGGATTCATTTGTTCTTCAACTATGTTTTTTTTATTTTAGATGCTAATAGAGTAGGCCTAAATTTTCAATTAGCTTAGAAACTATCGCAGTATACTAGGAATAAAACCAAATTTGTTGTTTTATTTTTGGTCAAATAAACTGATCAATATAGAAAAAAGTATTGGAAATGCATGTAAAACAAAAAGGTTACTTCAAATTAATTAATAGACTAAAAATGTTTGACTTACCTGTGAAATGGTATTTCATTTCCTTTAACTTGCCCATTCTTGCATCCAAATGCAACACAATACATCACCATTTTTCGGTCATATTTTTATTCAATTCCACGCATTTTACAACAAATACAATCAATCAAGAATCTTCTTTATTCCACAATACAGCAAGTACAAAAATGATAAATAATATGAAATATAAAATACAAATTATTAAGCACTTAGATTAGGGTTTCATATTATACATTATGGAATGAGCCTACATGGGCACTGTGGCCTGTGCGTAGGCTCGAGTTGGTATTTCAAGTAGAGTGAATCTTATGAAGGGAAAGAAGAAGGAGAGCCTAAATGGATTTAATAGATGAGGGTAATTTCATTCAAATGATTGTCATAGTTTCGTATTGTAGAAAGTCATTCTGTATTGTTATGTCCGTCTGTTAAGTATATAGCCAGTCTGTATGGTAAAGTCAGTCGGTATTGATATAGAGTCAGTAGAAGTCATGTTAATTGTGAAGTCAGGTGAGTCCGCCGCCCGCCAAGACCAGAGCCACAGCCTCCTCATCACTTATTTCAAACAACCAATATTTCAATCTTTTTTTGAAAATTGCAAGACTTGCAGCTGAAAAAATGTTATTTTGCGGAAATAATCTCTTGAGATTACGATATATTACTTGGGATAAGAAGAAACAATTTGTTGTTGAGAAGGATCTCGTTAGCTGGATAGTTCTGATCCCAACTGTGGCTGCATATCTCGTGTTTTGAAAATGTAAAGATGGCAGGAAAATTGAACCAAAATGTTTATAAACATGAATGAGTAAATCCTTTATGTATAATTTTTTCATAGTTAAAACTCTAATTTCCTGAAATAGTAAAGATGAGGGATATCTTTGACATCTACGAAAGCCAGCTTTAAGGATTGCTTTTTGAATAACTTCTATTCTTCTTAAATGGGTGCGGTAGGCTGCTCCCATGCTAAGATGCCATATGAGAGTCGAGACTGTACAAAGGCAAAATAAACTACTTTAAGTTCGTTAAAATTGAGAATTTCTCCAAGCTGCCTGAATGCAAATATATATTTACGTAAGGTTTTCAATTGGAAGTCAATATGTTGTATCCACTTAAGTCTGGAATCAAAAATGACGCCCAGATACTTATATGAGAAAACTTGTTCAATACTTTGACATCTGCACGAATTATTTAAAAAGTCATTACAACTATGAATTTTAAGATCCTCTAGATTGTAATCAGTTGTATGGGTTAATGCAATTGGCATGAACTTGGTTTTAGATATATTTAGTGATAATATATTTTGATCAAGCCATTTTTTAACAATAAGTAGATCAGATGAAGCTCTGTTTTTGGTTTCAAGCCAAGTGCTTCCCTGAACAAGTATTAAAGTATCATCAGCGAAAAGGAAAATTTCGCCATTCAAAGTTAACCAAGAGATATTATTAATACTTATAAATTGAAAAAAGTATTGGGCCCAAGATACTTCAACCCCAAAATTGATTGGTAACTTCTCTCCCTCTGCCCCACATATAGATACATATTGCTGTCTGTTTGTAAGGTAGCTGGAAAACCATTCAATTGCCTTACCCACAATTCCTAATGCTCTCAATTTATCAATCAACTTATCTCTGTCAACCCTATCGAGGGCTTTTTTGAGATCAAGAAATATCATCAAAGCCTTCATATCACCTGACACAGCACTATGTGATACATCACAATATTTAAGAGAAAAGGTTGTGATCTAATACTGATAGCACTAATACTCATTCAAATCCATTTTTCAACTTTAAAAATGAAAAATCGTACTCAAGAGCTGCAACAACCTGCTTAAATGCATGAGTAAGAGAGAGAAGGGAATCCCACACGGTATGCCTGTCTCACTCACTCCGCCTTACACACTTTCAGCTGTAGCTTAGCATTGGACAGCCCGTTCCAGTTAGTATAGAGTTCATTTCCTCTAATACAATACGTATTAAGGTGGCTATGGCATAGTAGATGATCGCGAGGCAATAGAACGAGGCTCGGCCACACTCTTGTAAGTCCCTGACCGCCAACAAGCAACAAGCAATGGTTGACGAGAGTGAGATATAATAATGTAATATAATATAATAATGTGGATGCTCGGCTCGTCAGTCGCCAGCTCGTTAGAATCTATAGTCTTCGACTGTTTCACCTTTTGTAGACACCTGTATATAGGACTCAATATTGTTTACCAAATGTATCGAAAGTAGCCTACAGATATTTCATTCCAATAAATCGAATACATAGTTTGTAGTTCTAGATCTGATCATATTTACTATTCATATTGAAGGCATTGTATAGTTTATTATTATTTACGTTTCTATTCATGCAGAGCTCTGCTGTTTATTTTTGTTCAATAAAATATATCGGGGCACCGAGCTTCGCTCGTTATTTTTATTTAATGATAAACAGAACACAATTCTCTAAAATGACCGTGTTTATATTTTACAGCTGGCTGTACGTCAGCTCATGAATTTCGGGGATGCGATATTTTGATTTTCCACAGAATCACTCGCTCACTTTTTACTATCCACAGACGACGAAAGTCTCAGCTGTTTCAGCCAAGGATGAATTATCCGTTTAATGTCGTTAAGCGAGTTTTCCCAAGGATGAGACCTAGTGCAATCGAATTTTTATATCCTAAACTTACTATGTTTCAAATTTCGTGAAAATCGTTAGAGCCGTTTTCGAGATCCGTTGAACATAAATAACCAGATATAAAAATAGCCAGGTATAAAAATATAAACAGATATTCAGAAATTGTTCGCTTAATATAATAGGATATTTCATTGACATTGTATCCATACTGATCAAGAGATTAAAAAATGCATATGAACGGGCCCACACTGTATAAACTCAGTGGTGGTTTAACACAACATTTTTCCGTTGTATCTATTGTAATCTATGTATTTTTGGAAGAATAAATTTCAATTTCTCATAGAAATCGTTTAACGATATATCGCTTACTCCGAAATTTATCTCTATTGGGAAAGAATACCACAGATTTGAAAAGGGTAATAAGAAAAATCACTATGTATATGAGGATCATCATAGTATTTTTGAAGATGATCAGATCCATCCAAAATCATTCTTCTTAGTCCTTCAGGAGTGTATATCATGAGTCAGAATATTGGCCGAAATCCGGAAGCTTCATCGAATTGCAATAAATAAATCTAATTTTGATCTTAATTACAAAGCCGAATTACCTCTTTTTATGAAAGTTTAATTTTTATAGAATTAATATACCAACTTGTAATAAACGAATAAATATTACAACATTGAGCACGGGCGTAGATTCTGCCAAGGAAAGAGGGACATGTCCCCTCACAATATTTTGTGTATCTCACTAAAATAAAATTCATAATTTTTTTTAAACCCAAGCCAACAATGTTATGTTTGAAAATTGTTTTCGAGCCAACATTGTAAAATGTTACGTTAGTCATGTGATGACGAAAATAAAAATGGGTTTCTTTAATATATGGAGAACTTCACAACATTAATATACATATTCAATTAATTAGATTACTCTCCAATCAATTATTTTGTCTTACATGTAATTTATAATTATTATTCAAAACTTTTCCAATAGATTACATTCTAAAGCCTCATTTGCTACCACTCATTTTCAGGTCGGATCAATTAAAAAGTTTTAAAAGTAATAAACTATATGGAAGTATATTAACTGAGCATTGTAGTCAACCGTACGAAAAAAATTCAATGGAAATTGGAACAGGTGGTTGCAACGTTGCCAAATAAGAGTTGATCAACGTTGTCCACAACTGATTATAAATGAGAACTAATTTTTAATACGAATTGACAACGTCTATGGTTGCGGGGATTGAGGAGGTACTCAGCCGTTTCAATTTCCATCGGACTATTTTCGTGCGGTTGGCTATAGCTATTTTTTTAGTATACAGCTCTTCACATATTGTTTCCTTCAAGAAATCGGATTCCAGAGGTAAGGTCGGCAGTGAGAGAAGAAAGAATTCCAACCACATAATACTACTATTAACTCGAATTAATTTATTTTCAATTCAGTTAAATATTAAAAGAGTTTACAACAGTTCATATCACAAATAAAACAATTAAATTAAAACTTATTTCGATCAATATCATAGAAAAAATACTATTCGACAGGATTCATCAATTACACATAATATACAAGAATTGTCTACATAAATAGGATTCTTACAACTGGTATGTTACTTTCGTTTCAGTTCTGTACATAACATTACATTCATTTGCACATAGGAAAAATTATTCCAGAAAGAAACCTGCAACAGAAAAAAAACAAAATCAATTGTACGTGAATGAATTGGAGAGAAGATTTAATAATCCAACACGTTGACATAACATTCAGATTAACAGATTACTATAGGCTACAATAATAGAGAATCAACAATAAATTAAACAACTCATAATTGAAAACGATTAATAATTAAATTATTGATTCACTATTTAATATGGTTAACGTGTAATAAAACTAGTTTATATTTAATAATGATAAGTAATTGGTTGTGATAACTATTAGATTTATTCAATACAGATACCCTGCTCAACATCACCAATACTACAACACAAGTGTATTTATTTTATTTATTCATAAATATTAGAAAAACTACTTCTTAGAAATAAAAACCCAGATATATGATGGTGAAAAATTAGTTTGTTTTTTAACCAACAATTGAATTTTAAAACAGCGTGACGATAAATAATGTAAATCGAAATGCTTCACTAGAAGTTCCATTCTAATGATTCAACATCACCAATGTCCTCCATTTTCTTAAATTCAATCAAAGGCAGAACGGATGGAGTTAAGCTGAATTCATCAGATTCAACAAAAATCTCGTTGTTCATGAGTTCATCAACAGTTGGTCTCTCATCAAAGTTTGAAATGCAGCAATTGTTTTTCAATGAATGTAAATTAGCACTAATGGCTCTAGTAGAATATACCTCCAATTGCTCAGGTGGTATACTGAGATACTTGATAGAAGATTCAAACTTAAGATGAGTTGAAGAGTCAAATATTAGAGGAATAGCACCAGATATTTTCTGAAGTAGAAGTTTTTTGGGTTCCAAGTTCTCAAAAGGTGGAATACCATTCGCCAGTTCACATATTGTCATCCCTAAGCTGTATACATCTGATTTCTCAGTATAACCAATGCCACTCTGTTGAAGAATTTCAGGACTGAGCCACTTCAGATTGGGAATCGAATCATATGGAAACTCATAGACGGTTCCACCGTTATCAGACGGTTTCTTGATAGCGTACCGAAATCCAGTCAACTTGACACCACCATACCGGTTTAAAAGAATATGGCGAGCTTTAATAGATCTATGAATGATCCCATTCATATGAATAAAATTTAAAACCTCCAACAAGTTCTTAACAATTAGAAAAATCCAACATTCAGGCAGCCCTGTTGGAAATTCACTTTCTACAAGATCTTGACAAGAACCACATTCCATGAAAGGCATCACGTATGCAATGTTGGTACCACTGACGAACGTTGAAAGAAGATTTGAAACGCCTTTGTGATTGAGTTGCTTCAGCAGTAAGATTTCATCCTTGATTTTATCAATATCGTGCATATAAAGATCTTCAGCATTGTAATGTTTCACTATTAATGCTTTACCAAGATAAACTTTTGAACGGGCATGTGGGTTTTTATTTACAGAGATTAGCATATTTGCTTCATTTGATGATACTAGTACATCATTACTGAACATGTTGCTTGAAATATCAAGAGTATACAGTTCGCCAGAGATATTATGCATACCGGCACTCCAAGCACGTTTGCTTCAAAACACAAAAAAAACTATAATGTTTGATCTTTTATTTATCGAAAACAACTATTATGTTCAATATTATTATGAATCAAAAAACAGCTTACTTCCTCAGCTGTTCTTGATGATGCAACTTATGGTAGAGAGAGAGAGTGTATCATTCCATCGGTTGGATTTTTTTGTCAAAATTTTTCATTGATGGTAGACCAAGAACTGACCTTTGAGCCAAACGCACCAGCTAGAGGCCAAGGCACACATCAACAGACGGACGTGTGCAGACAGCCGGAGGAAAGTCCCTCCCAAGGTGTTCGAATGTTGCAACGCTCACAGATGTCCGTCTGTTTGCATAATTATGTCTGCTCACGCCTTCTTACAGACGTTTGATTCTCTTAGTCTGTCTGAATACGTCTGTCTGTTGCTGTGTGTGTTTGCCTTTAGCTGGTCTGTTTGAATTATACGAATGTTTAGATAAAAAAATTTTGTTTAGTCAGGATCACCAACTGTAAGTATAGCACTAAACTTCAGCGATTTTGGAATATTAAAATCATGCATCGTTAAAAGGTTGCAGAATTCTATTCGTGCTCAATTCGTGGTGTGACATATATCTCAAGGTAGGCCTACTAGAATCCATCCAAATATCTTAACATACAAAAATTACAGTTACAAGATAGAGTTGCTCATATCGTATGATAATACTTGTATGGAAATCCCAAGATGAGCCTTGGGTCATCACACTTGAAGGAAAGAATTTAGAAGGCAAACCATAATAAATATGAATTTTTTAAAATGTCACTTCCAGTTCCACATTTCTCTTATTATTTGAAAGTAAATTGCGTTATTTATGACTATACTAACTTATAGAAGTTATTTTGAGAGTAGGTAATAATTGGAAGAAATAATATTGTTTGAAAAACGGAGGGAATATAAATTCATTTTGACGAGTAACAAATGTATCATAGATAAAAGATGATAGCCCTACCTTTAAAGAAAGAGGTTTAGGTGGGGTCTGGAAGAAAAAATTCACACACCATTTCCAGGAACTTTAACTTCTCCAAAGGTTCATGCTTCTGTCAATCCCTGGAAGCTTGGCCCGCATTGATAGGATTTGTAGATGCCTGCAAAAATTCACACACTATGCTAATTTCATAAAATGATTACTCATCATGTATTATATGACTCATTCATATTCATATAATATAAATTATTCATATTATATCATCATAACCTACCATATAATAATATTCAATGAGTAATATGATAAAATCAAACTGAATGAAGTTTGTTTTTGATAGAAGAAGTTATTGAAAATATCTAATTATATGAAAATGAAATAAACGTAATACTAATCAACTGACTTTTCAGATGTATTATATTGGAAAGGTTTGCAGGAGCGTCAACAGAAACATTTGATAATATTGAAATTGTATTATATTTAAAGTTCATAGATTTGTATGATCATATTGATCATTATTGGAGAAGGATGTTTGATTCAATTTATTTTGATAACAATATATTTCTATCGAATTACAACATAGTGGATAATATAGAGACTGTATAATCGGATTGAACTGTCTCTATAGTAGATACCAGCACACCTGTACGGTTTGCGATTTTAAAGGCGAACGCATACAACAAAATACAGACAGACTTATACAGTATATACAATGTATATACAGTCGGAGTTAAAAATCAAACCTCTTAATGCAGACGTGAGCAGACATATACAAACGTCTGTGTGCTTTGCAACATTCGAACACATGTGGAGGGATTTTTACTCCGTTTGTTACATACGACCGTCTGTTGCTGTGCGCGTTTGCCTGGAGGATGATAATTATTTAAAAGTGCGAATCACCTGAGTTTAAGAGTCATCCTCCTCCATCTGATGGTCATTCCTCTTCTGATTGTTCTCCAGGGCAATTTTCTCCCAATGTTTTCTGTTAACCAGGACACCTTGCACCAGTGGTCTCAATTTTTCCGAAAGTTCAGCAAATGACTGTAATTCAAATGCAAATTGTTATCATATTGCATGTATCATAATAAAAATTGATTAAGATCAATACATAATTTGAATTAAATCGAATTAAAAAAGCATAGAAAAATAATGGTTCTACAATATCTAAATGATTGAATTTTATTGTGATATCATTCTATTCCAATGGGTTTAGTCATAATTTTATGTTCAGTTATTATTTTTCAAAATTCAATAATAATTAGATATATATAAGTACTATACCGACTATCATTTGAGCCTCCAATAGTTCGAGGCTAGAGTTTTAACAAGATTTTTTTAATAATAGGTATAAACATACAAAAACCTACTTCCATGTTTGAGAAATTCTCAATAGTTGAAGAAGAAGTTTGGAAATATCAATATCATGATGAAACAACTCCCAAGGTTTTTAATATTCGATTGGAACAATGAAGTTCATACACATATAAGACAGTCGGATACCAGAATCCACATCCTTATACATATAGATCAAGTTATGAATCATTATTATGATCGTGTCAGCTTTGTGGAAGAAGGTTACTGTATAGTTTTCATAAGAATGAGAACTACTACACTTTTCTGAACTTTTCTACTCACTTCGTAAATAGGTAAGCATATCGAATCGATGAAATCAACTTGCATGGCTGGAAGTTGATCTTCTTTCTCTCTATTCATGATGTCCTGAAACAAGAAAAATAAAATGTAATATTGTACAATATTAGATAAAAATTAATTGTCTCAATCAGTTCTTGAATTTTCAATAATGATTTTTTGGGAATTACATATTAGGTGCTACAATTTTTTTTTATCGCGGATGAGCTTTTGCTTGTGCGTGAGTAATGGAAAGTGCGAGTGTGAGTTATGAGATGATCAAACGATCATCGATAATGCCTAATCGATGGGATTCGGCGGGATTCGAACCCGCGACCAGGTAGCACTAGTAGCAGACTGAAGGGTGCAACACCTTAGTCAACTCGGCTATCTGACCGACATTGTTTGTTTAGATATGGTAAATAATGAAGAATCTGAAATTAATTAAATTGAACTGAGGCTCCAAACTTGTGTGATTAGCCATACAAGAATACATAATTTGAATGAATTGAAAATTCTATTTCATTACATTACCCTGCATTAAGGTTTGAGAGTCTCGAAAAAGTATCAGTATAATACTGATGAAATTGTCAATGACATTTCATCTTAAAGGATTTATTTCGACCAATAATGAATAAAAATCATTCTTATTTTCTACAACTTCAACTTGAAAACTAACGAGTTACGAGTTATGTTCAGCAGCCATAATAAATGTTCATCAAGTGTCACATTTTTCTATCAAATAATTTTGATAAAAAGGTATAAACCACTCACAATAGGTGTGATGTTGAGTTCTTGTCTTTCAATATCTCCTTGTTCAAAGAATTCGCTAGTGACCAGTTCCGCTATCTGAAAAAGAACAATGAGTTTATGAAGTAAAATGAAACATTAATCATTCTCTACGATAAAAATATTGTAACATTTTCTATATATTCCGGTAAGCATCGGTGATGTGATTGAAAAATATCATGTCATATTGCCAAACAACAAACACGATTTGTTTGGATAGATACCTATTTCAGTACAATTAGCAAATACCAGATTATGACAACATTGCAACATGAAATATAATTTCACTTTCATTTTCAATGAAATCTTTCTTCAATGACAAGACAAAATATAATATTTACTCTTATAATGATTATTATGAATTTCCGTTTGAAAAACAATTACAGACAAAGCGATAAGAAAAACACAGAAGTGGAGAGACACCTCTCACAATGACATTTGATCAATTGGTTCAACAACTAGAAAACTGACCCTCTTCTCAACATTCCATGGCTTGGTGATGGCTGCAAGATCGCAAACTGTCATTGTCATTCCCCTCAGCAGTTCTCTGTGGTCTTCCCTACTCCAATTATAGGATCTTTCTCTGACAAGGTTCAAGAACATTCCTCGTTTTCTGTATCAAACAAAAAATACTGTATTTCAAACTAATTTTAATATAGAATACAGTAATATTACAAAGTCACAATGAACTGAAATAAAATTACGAAAAATTTATTCAAATAATATTTAACTTATCATTAAATTTCTTCAAAAAGCATTGTATAGTACCACCAGACACTTCTGGTTTCGCGCAGATTCATCATGAAGAATTATCGGTTTCGTGAATCAAACATCAAGAAAATTATGTATCGAGATATTATTCAAGCCTACTAACTATAATCTTAATCTTAGTAAATTTATCAATATTACTGTCATATCATCCATCATATAATATTAGTCTATATTGATACATGCTACATTGAATCAGTCAAATTCCAATACCTTGAAAAATAAAAATAAAGCAGGAATATTATAATTTCAACGGTATATTCATATTTTTCATAAGGCCTAATTAATATGCAAGTAAGCTGAGATGAGAATTAAAGTTGGGACTTACGTAAAATAGACAGCCAGATCAGTGGAGAGGATCGCATCTTCTAATACCTTTATAACTCTTGAGTATTCATCGGGTGATAGATTTGAAAGAATTTGGTTTCCCTGGAATAAAAAATAAAACCATATAATATTTGAATAAAAATAATTAGTACCCATACAATATCTTTCCACAAAACTGATGACTGAAATCAGTTTCCCTACAAATGTGAGAAATTTGATTTGTATCAATTTATTTTCAATTATTGGAGGAATCATACCACTGGTGTTAAGCAACAAAATTTAGGCCTATTTGGAATTGAGGAATTAAAAATATAATGCATATTTAAATTGAATTCTAAACTGATTTTATAAATGACAATTTTGGATTTTTTCGTTGATATTGAACAAACCAATCATTAAATTATTGCACTCTTTCGTTTTTGATGACGACATGAAGTAAACATGATCTTGAGAATATTTAATAAAGCCAATTTGCTTAATAAATTCATACTGTGAATCATTTGAAATTGAGTAAAA